>NC_139386.1:0-12500 GCF_054392235.1 Sus scrofa | reverse complement strand
GTTAGGGTTAGGGTTAGGGTTAGGGTTAGGGTTAGGGTTAGGGTTAGGGTTAGGGTTAGGGTTAGGGTTAGGGTTAGGGTTAGGGTTAGGGTTAGGGTTAGGGTTAGGGTTAGGGTTAGGGTTAGGGTTAGGGTTAGGGTTAGGGTTAGGGTTAGGGTTAGGGTTAGGGTTAGGGTTAGGGTTAGGGTTAGGGTTAGGGTTAGGGTTAGGGTTAGGGTTAGGGTTAGGGTTAGGGTTAGGGTTAGGGTTAGGGTTAGGGTTAGGGTTAGGGTTAGGGTTAGGGTTAGGGTTAGGGTTAGGGTTAGGGTTAGGGTTAGGGTTAGGGTTAGGGTTAGGGTTAGGGTTAGGGTTAGGGTTAGGGTTAGGGTTAGGGTTAGGGTTAGGGTTAGGGTTAGGGTTAGGGTTAGGGTTAGGGTTAGGGTTAGGGTTAGGGTTAGGGTTAGGGTTAGGGTTAGGGTTAGGGTTAGGGTTAGGGTTAGGGTTAGGGTTAGGGTTAGGGTTAGGGTTAGGGTTAGGGTTAGGGTTAGGGTTAGGGTTAGGGTTAGGGTTAGGGTTAGGGTTAGGGTTAGGGTTAGGGTTAGGGTTAGGGTTAGGGTTAGGGTTAGGGTTAGGGTTAGGGTTAGGGTTAGGGTTAGGGTTAGGGTTAGGGTTAGGGTTAGGGTTAGGGTTAGGGTTAGGGTTAGGGTTAGGGTTAGGGTTAGGGTTAGGGTTAGGGTTAGGGTTAGGGTTAGGGTTAGGGTTAGGGTTAGGGTTAGGGTTAGGGTTAGGGTTAGGGTTAGGGTTAGGGTTAGGGTTAGGGTTAGGGTTAGGGTTAGGGTTAGGGTTAGGGTTAGGGTTAGGGTTAGGGTTAGGGTTAGGGTTAGGGTTAGGGTTAGGGTTAGGGTTAGGGTTAGGGTTAGGGTTAGGGTTAGGGTTAGGGTTAGGGTTAGGGTTAGGGTTAGGGTTAGGGTTAGGGTTAGGGTTAGGGTTAGGGTTAGGGTTAGGGTTAGGGTTAGGGTTAGGGTTAGGGTTAGGGTTAGGGTTAGGGTTAGGGTTAGGGTTAGGGTTAGGGTTAGGGTTAGGGTTAGGGTTAGGGTTAGGGTTAGGGTTAGGGTTAGGGTTAGGGTTAGGGTTAGGGTTAGGGTTAGGGTTAGGGTTAGGGTTAGGGTTAGGGTTAGGGTTAGGGTTAGGGTTAGGGTTAGGGTTAGGGTTAGGGTTAGGGTTAGGGTTAGGGTTAGGGTTAGGGTTAGGGTTAGGGTTAGGGTTAGGGTTAGGGTTAGGGTTAGGGTTAGGGTTAGGGTTAGGGTTAGGGTTAGGGTTAGGGTTAGGGTTAGGGTTAGGGTTAGGGTTAGGGTTAGGGTTAGGGTTAGGGTTAGGGTTAGGGTTAGGGTTAGGGTTAGGGTTAGGGTTAGGGTTAGGGTTAGGGTTAGGGTTAGGGTTAGGGTTAGGGTTAGGGTTAGGGTTAGGGTTAGGGTTAGGGTTAGGGTTAGGGTTAGGGTTAGGGTTAGGGTTAGGGTTAGGGTTAGGGTTAGGGTTAGGGTTAGGGTTAGGGTTAGGGTTAGGGTTAGGGTTAGGGTTAGGGTTAGGGTTAGGGTTAGGGTTAGGGTTAGGGTTAGGGTTAGGGTTAGGGTTAGGGTTAGGGTTAGGGTTAGGGTTAGGGTTAGGGTTAGGGTTAGGGTTAGGGTTAGGGTTAGGGTTAGGGTTAGGGTTAGGGTTAGGGTTAGGGTTAGGGTTAGGGTTAGGGTTAGGGTTAGGGTTAGGGTTAGGGTTAGGGTTAGGGTTAGGGTTAGGGTTAGGGTTAGGGTTAGGGTTAGGGTTAGGGTTAGGGTTAGGGTTAGGGTTAGGGTTAGGGTTAGGGTTAGGGTTAGGGTTAGGGTTAGGGTTAGGGTTAGGGTTAGGGTTAGGGTTAGGGTTAGGGTTAGGGTTAGGGTTAGGGTTAGGGTTAGGGTTAGGGTTAGGGTTAGGGTTAGGGTTAGGGTTAGGGTTAGGGTTAGGGTTAGGGTTAGGGTTAGGGTTAGGGTTAGGGTTAGGGTTAGGGTTAGGGTTAGGGTTAGGGTTAGGGTTAGGGTTAGGGTTAGGGTTAGGGTTAGGGTTAGGGTTAGGGTTAGGGTTAGGGTTAGGGTTAGGGTTAGGGTTAGGGTTAGGGTTAGGGTTAGGGTTAGGGTTAGGGTTAGGGTTAGGGTTAGGGTTAGGGTTAGGGTTAGGGTTAGGGTTAGGGTTAGGGTTAGGGTTAGGGTTAGGGTTAGGGTTAGGGTTAGGGTTAGGGTTAGGGTTAGGGTTAGGGTTAGGGTTAGGGTTAGGGTTAGGGTTAGGGTTAGGGTTAGGGTTAGGGTTAGGGTTAGGGTTAGGGTTAGGGTTAGGGTTAGGGTTAGGGTTAGGGTTAGGGTTAGGGTTAGGGTTAGGGTTAGGGTTAGGGTTAGGGTTAGGGTTAGGGTTAGGGTTAGGGTTAGGGTTAGGGTTAGGGTTAGGGTTAGGGTTAGGGTTAGGGTTAGGGTTAGGGTTAGGGTTAGGGTTAGGGTTAGGGTTAGGGTTAGGGTTAGGGTTAGGGTTAGGGTTAGGGTTAGGGTTAGGGTTAGGGTTAGGGTTAGGGTTAGGGTTAGGGTTAGGGTTAGGGTTAGGGTTAGGGTTAGGGTTAGGGTTAGGGTTAGGGTTAGGGTTAGGGTTAGGGTTAGGGTTAGGGTTAGGGTTAGGGTTAGGGTTAGGGTTAGGGTTAGGGTTAGGGTTAGGGTTAGGGTTAGGGTTAGGGTTAGGGTTAGGGTTAGGGTTAGGGTTAGGGTTAGGGTTAGGGTTAGGGTTAGGGTTAGGGTTAGGGTTAGGGTTAGGGTTAGGGTTAGGGTTAGGGTTAGGGTTAGGGTTAGGGTTAGGGTTAGGGTTAGGGTTAGGGTTAGGGTTAGGGTTAGGGTTAGGGTTAGGGTTAGGGTTAGGGTTAGGGTTAGGGTTAGGGTTAGGGTTAGGGTTAGGGTTAGGGTTAGGGTTAGGGTTAGGGTTAGGGTTAGGGTTAGGGTTAGGGTTAGGGTTAGGGTTAGGGTTAGGGTTAGGGTTAGGGTTAGGGTTAGGGTTAGGGTTAGGGTTAGGGTTAGGGTTAGGGTTAGGGTTAGGGTTAGGGTTAGGGTTAGGGTTAGGGTTAGGGTTAGGGTTAGGGTTAGGGTTAGGGTTAGGGTTAGGGTTAGGGTTAGGGTTAGGGTTAGGGTTAGGGTTAGGGTTAGGGTTAGGGTTAGGGTTAGGGTTAGGGTTAGGGTTAGGGTTAGGGTTAGGGTTAGGGTTAGGGTTAGGGTTAGGGTTAGGGTTAGGGTTAGGGTTAGGGTTAGGGTTAGGGTTAGGGTTAGGGTTAGGGTTAGGGTTAGGGTTAGGGTTAGGGTTAGGGTTAGGGTTAGGGTTAGGGTTAGGGTTAGGGTTAGGGTTAGGGTTAGGGTTAGGGTTAGGGTTAGGGTTAGGGTTAGGGTTAGGGTTAGGGTTAGGGTTAGGGTTAGGGTTAGGGTTAGGGTTAGGGTTAGGGTTAGGGTTAGGGTTAGGGTTAGGGTTAGGGTTAGGGTTAGGGTTAGGGTTAGGGTTAGGGTTAGGGTTAGGGTTAGGGTTAGGGTTAGGGTTAGGGTTAGGGTTAGGGTTAGGGTTAGGGTTAGGGTTAGGGTTAGGGTTAGGGTTAGGGTTAGGGTTAGGGTTAGGGTTAGGGTTAGGGTTAGGGTTAGGGTTAGGGTTAGGGTTAGGGTTAGGGTTAGGGTTAGGGTTAGGGTTAGGGTTAGGGTTAGGGTTAGGGTTAGGGTTAGGGTTAGGGTTAGGGTTAGGGTTAGGGTTAGGGTTAGGGTTAGGGTTAGGGTTAGGGTTAGGGTTAGGGTTAGGGTTAGGGTTAGGGTTAGGGTTAGGGTTAGGGTTAGGGTTAGGGTTAGGGTTAGGGTTAGGGTTAGGGTTAGGGTTAGGGTTAGGGTTAGGGTTAGGGTTAGGGTTAGGGTTAGGGTTAGGGTTAGGGTTAGGGTTAGGGTTAGGGTTAGGGTTAGGGTTAGGGTTAGGGTTAGGGTTAGGGTTAGGGTTAGGGTTAGGGTTAGGGTTAGGGTTAGGGTTAGGGTTAGGGTTAGGGTTAGGGTTAGGGTTAGGGTTAGGGTTAGGGTTAGGGTTAGGGTTAGGGTTAGGGTTAGGGTTAGGGTTAGGGTTAGGGTTAGGGTTAGGGTTAGGGTTAGGGTTAGGGTTAGGGTTAGGGTTAGGGTTAGGGTTAGGGTTAGGGTTAGGGTTAGGGTTAGGGTTAGGGTTAGGGTTAGGGTTAGGGTTAGGGTTAGGGTTAGGGTTAGGGTTAGGGTTAGGGTTAGGGTTAGGGTTAGGGTTAGGGTTAGGGTTAGGGTTAGGGTTAGGGTTAGGGTTAGGGTTAGGGTTAGGGTTAGGGTTAGGGTTAGGGTTAGGGTTAGGGTTAGGGTTAGGGTTAGGGTTAGGGTTAGGGTTAGGGTTAGGGTTAGGGTTAGGGTTAGGGTTAGGGTTAGGGTTAGGGTTAGGGTTAGGGTTAGGGTTAGGGTTAGGGTTAGGGTTAGGGTTAGGGTTAGGGTTAGGGTTAGGGTTAGGGTTAGGGTTAGGGTTAGGGTTAGGGTTAGGGTTAGGGTTAGGGTTAGGGTTAGGGTTAGGGTTAGGGTTAGGGTTAGGGTTAGGGTTAGGGTTAGGGTTAGGGTTAGGGTTAGGGTTAGGGTTAGGGTTAGGGTTAGGGTTAGGGTTAGGGTTAGGGTTAGGGTTAGGGTTAGGGTTAGGGTTAGGGTTAGGGTTAGGGTTAGGGTTAGGGTTAGGGTTAGGGTTAGGGTTAGGGTTAGGGTTAGGGTTAGGGTTAGGGTTAGGGTTAGGGTTAGGGTTAGGGTTAGGGTTAGGGTTAGGGTTAGGGTTAGGGTTAGGGTTAGGGTTAGGGTTAGGGTTAGGGTTAGGGTTAGGGTTAGGGTTAGGGTTAGGGTTAGGGTTAGGGTTAGGGTTAGGGTTAGGGTTAGGGTTAGGGTTAGGGTTAGGGTTAGGGTTAGGGTTAGGGTTAGGGTTAGGGTTAGGGTTAGGGTTAGGGTTAGGGTTAGGGTTAGGGTTAGGGTTAGGGTTAGGGTTAGGGTTAGGGTTAGGGTTAGGGTTAGGGTTAGGGTTAGGGTTAGGGTTAGGGTTAGGGTTAGGGTTAGGGTTAGGGTTAGGGTTAGGGTTAGGGTTAGGGTTAGGGTTAGGGTTAGGGTTAGGGTTAGGGTTAGGGTTAGGGTTAGGGTTAGGGTTAGGGTTAGGGTTAGGGTTAGGGTTAGGGTTAGGGTTAGGGTTAGGGTTAGGGTTAGGGTTAGGGTTAGGGTTAGGGTTAGGGTTAGGGTTAGGGTTAGGGTTAGGGTTAGGGTTAGGGTTAGGGTTAGGGTTAGGGTTAGGGTTAGGGTTAGGGTTAGGGTTAGGGTTAGGGTTAGGGTTAGGGTTAGGGTTAGGGTTAGGGTTAGGGTTAGGGTTAGGGTTAGGGTTAGGGTTAGGGTTAGGGTTAGGGTTAGGGTTAGGGTTAGGGTTAGGGTTAGGGTTAGGGTTAGGGTTAGGGTTAGGGTTAGGGTTAGGGTTAGGGTTAGGGTTAGGGTTAGGGTTAGGGTTAGGGTTAGGGTTAGGGTTAGGGTTAGGGTTAGGGTTAGGGTTAGGGTTAGGGTTAGGGTTAGGGTTAGGGTTAGGGTTAGGGTTAGGGTTAGGGTTAGGGTTAGGGTTAGGGTTAGGGTTAGGGTTAGGGTTAGGGTTAGGGTTAGGGTTAGGGTTAGGGTTAGGGTTAGGGTTAGGGTTAGGGTTAGGGTTAGGGTTAGGGTTAGGGTTAGGGTTAGGGTTAGGGTTAGGGTTAGGGTTAGGGTTAGGGTTAGGGTTAGGGTTAGGGTTAGGGTTAGGGTTAGGGTTAGGGTTAGGGTTAGGGTTAGGGTTAGGGTTAGGGTTAGGGTTAGGGTTAGGGTTAGGGTTAGGGTTAGGGTTAGGGTTAGGGTTAGGGTTAGGGTTAGGGTTAGGGTTAGGGTTAGGGTTAGGGTTAGGGTTAGGGTTAGGGTTAGGGTTAGGGTTAGGGTTAGGGTTAGGGTTAGGGTTAGGGTTAGGGTTAGGGTTAGGGTTAGGGTTAGGGTTAGGGTTAGGGTTAGGGTTAGGGTTAGGGTTAGGGTTAGGGTTAGGGTTAGGGTTAGGGTTAGGGTTAGGGTTAGGGTTAGGGTTAGGGTTAGGGTTAGGGTTAGGGTTAGGGTTAGGGTTAGGGTTAGGGTTAGGGTTAGGGTTAGGGTTAGGGTTAGGGTTAGGGTTAGGGTTAGGGTTAGGGTTAGGGTTAGGGTTAGGGTTAGGGTTAGGGTTAGGGTTAGGGTTAGGGTTAGGGTTAGGGTTAGGGTTAGGGTTAGGGTTAGGGTTAGGGTTAGGGTTAGGGTTAGGGTTAGGGTTAGGGTTAGGGTTAGGGTTAGGGTTAGGGTTAGGGTTAGGGTTAGGGTTAGGGTTAGGGTTAGGGTTAGGGTTAGGGTTAGGGTTAGGGTTAGGGTTAGGGTTAGGGTTAGGGTTAGGGTTAGGGTTAGGGTTAGGGTTAGGGTTAGGGTTAGGGTTAGGGTTAGGGTTAGGGTTAGGGTTAGGGTTAGGGTTAGGGTTAGGGTTAGGGTTAGGGTTAGGGTTAGGGTTAGGGTTAGGGTTAGGGTTAGGGTTAGGGTTAGGGTTAGGGTTAGGGTTAGGGTTAGGGTTAGGGTTAGGGTTAGGGTTAGGGTTAGGGTTAGGGTTAGGGTTAGGGTTAGGGTTAGGGTTAGGGTTAGGGTTAGGGTTAGGGTTAGGGTTAGGGTTAGGGTTAGGGTTAGGGTTAGGGTTAGGGTTAGGGTTAGGGTTAGGGTTAGGGTTAGGGTTAGGGTTAGGGTTAGGGTTAGGGTTAGGGTTAGGGTTAGGGTTAGGGTTAGGGTTAGGGTTAGGGTTAGGGTTAGGGTTAGGGTTAGGGTTAGGGTTAGGGTTAGGGTTAGGGTTAGGGTTAGGGTTAGGGTTAGGGTTAGGGTTAGGGTTAGGGTTAGGGTTAGGGTTAGGGTTAGGGTTAGGGTTAGGGTTAGGGTTAGGGTTAGGGTTAGGGTTAGGGTTAGGGTTAGGGTTAGGGTTAGGGTTAGGGTTAGGGTTAGGGTTAGGGTTAGGGTTAGGGTTAGGGTTAGGGTTAGGGTTAGGGTTAGGGTTAGGGTTAGGGTTAGGGTTAGGGTTAGGGTTAGGGTTAGGGTTAGGGTTAGGGTTAGGGTTAGGGTTAGGGTTAGGGTTAGGGTTAGGGTTAGGGTTAGGGTTAGGGTTAGGGTTAGGGTTAGGGTTAGGGTTAGGGTTAGGGTTAGGGTTAGGGTTAGGGTTAGGGTTAGGGTTAGGGTTAGGGTTAGGGTTAGGGTTAGGGTTAGGGTTAGGGTTAGGGTTAGGGTTAGGGTTAGGGTTAGGGTTAGGGTTAGGGTTAGGGTTAGGGTTAGGGTTAGGGTTAGGGTTAGGGTTAGGGTTAGGGTTAGGGTTAGGGTTAGGGTTAGGGTTAGGGTTAGGGTTAGGGTTAGGGTTAGGGTTAGGGTTAGGGTTAGGGTTAGGGTTAGGGTTAGGGTTAGGGTTAGGGTTAGGGTTAGGGTTAGGGTTAGGGTTAGGGTTAGGGTTAGGGTTAGGGTTAGGGTTAGGGTTAGGGTTAGGGTTAGGGTTAGGGTTAGGGTTAGGGTTAGGGTTAGGGTTAGGGTTAGGGTTAGGGTTAGGGTTAGGGTTAGGGTTAGGGTTAGGGTTAGGGTTAGGGTTAGGGTTAGGGTTAGGGTTAGGGTTAGGGTTAGGGTTAGGGTTAGGGTTAGGGTTAGGGTTAGGGTTAGGGTTAGGGTTAGGGTTAGGGTTAGGGTTAGGGTTAGGGTTAGGGTTAGGGTTAGGGTTAGGGTTAGGGTTAGGGTTAGGGTTAGGGTTAGGGTTAGGGTTAGGGTTAGGGTTAGGGTTAGGGTTAGGGTTAGGGTTAGGGTTAGGGTTAGGGTTAGGGTTAGGGTTAGGGTTAGGGTTAGGGTTAGGGTTAGGGTTAGGGTTAGGGTTAGGGTTAGGGTTAGGGTTAGGGTTAGGGTTAGGGTTAGGGTTAGGGTTAGGGTTAGGGTTAGGGTTAGGGTTAGGGTTAGGGTTAGGGTTAGGGTTAGGGTTAGGGTTAGGGTTAGGGTTAGGGTTAGGGTTAGGGTTAGGGTTAGGGTTAGGGTTAGGGTTAGGGTTAGGGTTAGGGTTAGGGTTAGGGTTAGGGTTAGGGTTAGGGTTAGGGTTAGGGTTAGGGTTAGGGTTAGGGTTAGGGTTAGGGTTAGGGTTAGGGTTAGGGTTAGGGTTAGGGTTAGGGTTAGGGTTAGGGTTAGGGTTAGGGTTAGGGTTAGGGTTAGGGTTAGGGTTAGGGTTAGGGTTAGGGTTAGGGTTAGGGTTAGGGTTAGGGTTAGGGTTAGGGTTAGGGTTAGGGTTAGGGTTAGGGTTAGGGTTAGGGTTAGGGTTAGGGTTAGGGTTAGGGTTAGGGTTAGGGTTAGGGTTAGGGTTAGGGTTAGGGTTAGGGTTAGGGTTAGGGTTAGGGTTAGGGTTAGGGTTAGGGTTAGGGTTAGGGTTAGGGTTAGGGTTAGGGTTAGGGTTAGGGTTAGGGTTAGGGTTAGGGTTAGGGTTAGGGTTAGGGTTAGGGTTAGGGTTAGGGTTAGGGTTAGGGTTAGGGTTAGGGTTAGGGTTAGGGTTAGGGTTAGGGTTAGGGTTAGGGTTAGGGTTAGGGTTAGGGTTAGGGTTAGGGTTAGGGTTAGGGTTAGGGTTAGGGTTAGGGTTAGGGTTAGGGTTAGGGTTAGGGTTAGGGTTAGGGTTAGGGTTAGGGTTAGGGTTAGGGTTAGGGTTAGGGTTAGGGTTAGGGTTAGGGTTAGGGTTAGGGTTAGGGTTAGGGTTAGGGTTAGGGTTAGGGTTAGGGTTAGGGTTAGGGTTAGGGTTAGGGTTAGGGTTAGGGTTAGGGTTAGGGTTAGGGTTAGGGTTAGGGTTAGGGTTAGGGTTAGGGTTAGGGTTAGGGTTAGGGTTAGGGTTAGGGTTAGGGTTAGGGTTAGGGTTAGGGTTAGGGTTAGGGTTAGGGTTAGGGTTAGGGTTAGGGTTAGGGTTAGGGTTAGGGTTAGGGTTAGGGTTAGGGTTAGGGTTAGGGTTAGGGTTAGGGTTAGGGTTAGGGTTAGGGTTAGGGTTAGGGTTAGGGTTAGGGTTAGGGTTAGGGTTAGGGTTAGGGTTAGGGTTAGGGTTAGGGTTAGGGTTAGGGTTAGGGTTAGGGTTAGGGTTAGGGTTAGGGTTAGGGTTAGGGTTAGGGTTAGGGTTAGGGTTAGGGTTAGGGTTAGGGTTAGGGTTAGGGTTAGGGTTAGGGTTAGGGTTAGGGTTAGGGTTAGGGTTAGGGTTAGGGTTAGGGTTAGGGTTAGGGTTAGGGTTAGGGTTAGGGTTAGGGTTAGGGTTAGGGTTAGGGTTAGGGTTAGGGTTAGGGTTAGGGTTAGGGTTAGGGTTAGGGTTAGGGTTAGGGTTAGGGTTAGGGTTAGGGTTAGGGTTAGGGTTAGGGTTAGGGTTAGGGTTAGGGTTAGGGTTAGGGTTAGGGTTAGGGTTAGGGTTAGGGTTAGGGTTAGGGTTAGGGTTAGGGTTAGGGTTAGGGTTAGGGTTAGGGTTAGGGTTAGGGTTAGGGTTAGGGTTAGGGTTAGGGTTAGGGTTAGGGTTAGGGTTAGGGTTAGGGTTAGGGTTAGGGTTAGGGTTAGGGTTAGGGTTAGGGTTAGGGTTAGGGTTAGGGTTAGGGTTAGGGTTAGGGTTAGGGTTAGGGTTAGGGTTAGGGTTAGGGTTAGGGTTAGGGTTAGGGTTAGGGTTAGGGTTAGGGTTAGGGTTAGGGTTAGGGTTAGGGTTAGGGTTAGGGTTAGGGTTAGGGTTAGGGTTAGGGTTAGGGTTAGGGTTAGGGTTAGGGTTAGGGTTAGGGTTAGGGTTAGGGTTAGGGTTAGGGTTAGGGTTAGGGTTAGGGTTAGGGTTAGGGTTAGGGTTAGGGTTAGTTAGGGTTAGGGTTAGGGTTAGGGTTAGGGTTAGGGTTAGGGTTAGGGTTAGGGTTAGGGTTAGGGTTAGGGTTAGGGTTAGGGTTAGGGTTAGGGTTAGGGTTAGGGTTAGGGTTAGGGTTAGGGTTAGGGTTAGGGTTAGGGTTAGGGTTAGGGTTAGGGTTAGGGTTAGGGTTAGGGTTAGGGTTAGGGTTAGGGTTAGGGTTAGGGTTAGGGTTAGGGTTAGGGTTAGGGTTAGGGTTAGGGTTAGGGTTAGGGTTAGGGTTAGGGTTAGGGTTAGGGTTAGGGTTAGGGTTAGGGTTAGGGTTAGGGTTAGGGTTAGGGTTAGGGTTAGGGTTAGGGTTAGGGTTAGGGTTAGGGTTAGGGTTAGGGTTAGGGTTAGGGTTAGGGTTAGGGTTAGGGTTAGGGTTAGGGTTAGGGTTAGGGTTAGGGTTAGGGTTAGGGTTAGGGTTAGGGTTAGGGTTAGGGTTAGGGTTAGGGTTAGGGTTAGGGTTAGGGTTAGGGTTAGGGTTAGGGTTAGGGTTAGGGTTAGGGTTAGGGTTAGGGTTAGGGTTAGGGTTAGGGTTAGGGTTAGGGTTAGGGTTAGGGTTAGGGTTAGGGTTAGGGTTAGGGTTAGGGTTAGGGTTAGGGTTAGGGTTAGGGTTAGGGTTAGGGTTAGGGTTAGGGTTAGGGTTAGGGTTAGGGTTAGGGTTAGGGTTAGGGTTAGGGTTAGGGTTAGGGTTAGGGTTAGGGTTAGGGTTAGGGTTAGGGTTAGGGTTAGGGTTAGGGTTAGGGTTAGGGTTAGGGTTAGGGTTAGGGTTAGGGTTAGGGTTAGGGTTAGGGTTAGGGTTAGGGTTAGGGTTAGGGTTAGGGTTAGGGTTAGGGTTAGGGTTAGGGTTAGGGTTAGGGTTAGGGTTAGGGTTAGGGTTAGGGTTAGGGTTAGGGTTAGGGTTAGGGTTAGGGTTAGGGTTAGGGTTAGGGTTAGGGTTAGGGTTAGGGTTAGGGTTAGGGTTAGGGTTAGGGTTAGGGTTAGGGTTAGGGTTAGGGTTAGGGTTAGGGTTAGGGTTAGGGTTAGGGTTAGGGTTAGGGTTAGGGTTAGGGTTAGGGTTAGGGTTAGGGTTAGGGTTAGGGTTAGGGTTAGGGTTAGGGTTAGGGTTAGGGTTAGGGTTAGGGTTAGGGTTAGGGTTAGGGTTAGGGTTAGGGTTAGGGTTAGGGTTAGGGTTAGGGTTAGGGTTAGGGTTAGGGTTAGGGTTAGGGTTAGGGTTAGGGTTAGGGTTAGGGTTAGGGTTAGGGTTAGGGTTAGGGTTAGGGTTAGGGTTAGGGTTAGGGTTAGGGTTAGGGTTAGGGTTAGGGTTAGGGTTAGGGTTAGGGTTAGGGTTAGGGTTAGGGTTAGGGTTAGGGTTAGGGTTAGGGTTAGGGTTAGGGTTAGGGTTAGGGTTAGGGTTAGGGTTAGGGTTAGGGTTAGGGTTAGGGTTAGGGTTAGGGTTAGGGTTAGGGTTAGGGTTAGGGTTAGGGTTAGGGTTAGGGTTAGGGTTAGGGTTAGGGTTAGGGTTAGGGTTAGGGTTAGGGTTAGGGTTAGGGTTAGGGTTAGGGTTAGGGTTAGGGTTAGGGTTAGGGTTAGGGTTAGGGTTAGGGTTAGGGTTAGGGTTAGGGTTAGGGTTAGGGTTAGGGTTAGGGTTAGGGTTAGGGTTAGGGTTAGGGTTAGGGTTAGGGTTAGGGTTAGGGTTAGGGTTAGGGTTAGGGTTAGGGTTAGGGTTAGGGTTAGGGTTAGGGTTAGGGTTAGGGTTAGGGTTAGGGTTAGGGTTAGGGTTAGGGTTAGGGTTAGGGTTAGGGTTAGGGTTAGGGTTAGGGTTAGGGTTAGGGTTAGGGTTAGGGTTAGGGTTAGGGTTAGGGTTAGGGTTAGGGTTAGGGTTAGGGTTAGGGTTAGGGTTAGGGTTAGGGTTAGGGTTAGGGTTAGGGTTAGGGTTAGGGTTAGGGTTAGGGTTAGGGTTAGGGTTAGGGTTAGGGTTAGGGTTTAGGGTTAGGGTTAGGGTTAGGGTTAGGGTTAGGGTTAGGGTTAGGGTTAGGGTTAGGGTTAGGGTTAGGGTTAGGGTTAGGGTTAGGGTTAGGGTTAGGGTTAGGGTTAGGGTTAGGGTTAGGGTTAGGGTTAGGGTTAGGGTTAGGGTTAGGGTTAGGGTTAGGGTTAGGGTTAGGGTTAGGGTTAGGGTTAGGGTTAGGGTTAGGGTTAGGGTTAGGGTTAGGGTTAGGGTTAGGGTTAGGGTTAGGGTTAGGGTTAGGGTTAGGGTTAGGGTTAGGGTTAGGGTTAGGGTTAGGGTTAGGGTTAGGGTTAGGGTTAGGGTTAGGGTTAGGGTTAGGGTTAGGGTTAGGGTTAGGGTTAGGGTTAGGGTTAGGGTTAGGGTTAGGGTTAGGGTTAGGGTTAGGGTTAGGGTTAGGGTTAGGGTTAGGGTTAGGGTTAGGGTTAGGGTTAGGGTTAGGGTTAGGGTTAGGGTTAGGGTTAGGGTTAGGGTTAGGGTTAGGGTTAGGGTTAGGGTTAGGGTTAGGGTTAGGGTTAGGGTTAGGGTTAGGGTTAGGGTTAGGGTTAGGGTTAGAGCAATACAT